>NC_035173.2:22401170-22411180 GCF_001659605.2 Manihot esculenta | reverse complement strand
ATATAAAAAAGGTTGATCAAAGCAGATTGAGAACAAAAATTGCGAAACATGATCAAACCGAGATGATCAAACAGATAATTTCCAAAATTGGAAAATTAAAACAAGGAAACAAGCGGGAACCATGTGATTTGAGCATATTTTTCATATCATGCATAATTAAAAAAATAACTTTCAGATCCGAATTGATAATTATTTTCTTAATTATGCATGATATAAAAAACGTTGATCAAAGCAGATTGAGTCCAAAAATTGCGAAACATGATCAAACCGAGATGATCAAACAGATAATTTCCAAATTGGAAAATTAAAACAAGGAAACAAGCGGGAACCATGTGATTTGAGCATATTTTTCATATCATGCATACTTGAAAAAATAATTTTCTAATCCGAATTGATAATTATTTTCTTAATTATGCATGATATAAAAAAAGTTTATCAAAGCAGATTGAGAACAAAAATTGCGAAACATGATCAAACCGAGATGACCAAACAGATAATTTCCAAATTAGAAAATTAAAACAAGGAAACAAGCGGAACCATGTGATTTGAGCATATTTTTCATATCATGTATAATAAAAAAATAACTTTTAGATCCGAATGCATAATTATTTTCTTAATTATGCATGATATAAAAAAGGTTGATCAAAGCAGATTGAGACCAAAAATCGCGAAACATGATCAAACCGAGATGATCAAACAGATAATTTCCAAATTAGAAAATTAAAACAAGGAAACAAGCGGGAACCATTTGATTTGAGCATATTTTTCATATCATGCGTAATTAAAAAAATAATTTTCAGATCCGAATTGATAATTATTTTCTTAATTATGATGATATAAAAAAGTTGATCAAAGCAGATTGAGACTAAAAATTGCGAAACATGATCAAACCGAGATAATTAAACAGATAATTTCCAAATTGGAAAATTAAAACAAGGAAACAAGCGGAACCATGTGATTTGAGCATATTTTTCATATCATGCATAATTAAAAAAATAACTTTCAGATCCGAATGCATAATTATTTTCTTAATTATGCATGATATAAAAAAGATTGATCAAAGCAGATTGAGACCAAAAATTGCGAAATATGATCAAACCGAGATGATCAAACAGATAATTTCCAAATTGAAAATTAAAACAGGGAAACAAGCGGGAACCATGTGATTTGAGCATATTTTTCATATCATGCATAATTAAAAAAATAACTTTCAGATCCGAATTGATAATTATTTTCTTAATTATGCATGATATAAAAAGGTTGATCAAAGCAGATTGAGACCAAAAATTGCGAAACATGATCAAACCGAGATGATCAAACAGATAATTTCCAAATTGGAAAATTAAAACAAGGAAACAAGCGGGAATCATGTGATTTGAGCATATTTTTCATATGATGCATAATTAAAAATAACTTTCAGATCCGAATTGATAATTATTTCTTAATTATGCATGATAAAAAAAACGTTGATCAAAGCAGATTGAGTCCAAAATTGCGAAACATGATCAAACCGAGATGATCAAACAGATAATTTCCAAATTGGAAAATTAAAACAAGTAAACAAGCGGAACCATGTGATTTGAGCATATTTTTCATATCATGCATAATTAAAAAAATAACTTTCAGATCCGAATTGATAATTATTTTCTTAATTATGCATGATATAAAAAACGTTGATCAAAGCAGATTGAGTCCAAAAATTTCGAAACATGATCAAACCGAGATGATCAAACAGATAATTTCCAAATTGGAAAATTAAAACAAGGAAACAAGCGGAACCATGTGATTTGAGCATATTTTTCATATCATGCATACTTGAAAAAATAATTTTCTAATCCGAATTGATAATTATTTTCTTAATTATGCATGATATAAAAAAGTTGATCAAAGCAGATTGAGAACAAAAATTGCGAAACATGATCAAACCGAGATGATCAAACAGATAATTTCCAAATTAGAAAATAAAACAAGGAAACAAGCGGGAACCATGTGATTTGAGCATATTTTTCATATCATGTATAATTAAAAAATAACTTTTAGATCCGAATTGCATAATTGTTTTCTTAATTATGCATGATATAAAAAAGGTTGATCAAGCAGATTGAGAACAAAAATTGCGAAACATGATCAAACCGAGATGATCAAACAGATAATTTCCAAATTGGAAAATTAAAACAAGGAAACAAGCGGGAACCATGTGATTTGAGCATATTTTTCATATCATGCATAATTAAAAAAATAACTTTCAGATCCGAATTGATAATTATTTTCTTAATTATGCATGATATAAAAAACGTTGATCAAAGCAGATTGAGTCCAAAAATTGCGAAACATGATCAAACCGAGATGATCAAACAGATAATTTCCAAATTGGAAAATTAAAACAAGGAAACAAGCGGGAACCATGTGATTTGAGCATATTTTTTCATATCATGCATATTGAAAAAATAATTTTCTAATCCGAATTGATAATTATTTTCTTAATTATGCATGATATAAAAAAAGTTGATCAAAGCAGATTGAGACAAAAATTGCGAAACATGATCAAACCGAGATGACCAAACAGATAATTTCCAAATTAGAAAATTAAAACAAGGAAACAAGCGGGAACCATGTGATTTGAGCATATTTTTCATATCATGTATAATTAAAAAAATAACTTTTAGATCCGAATGCATAATTATTTTCTTAATTATGCATGATATAAAAAAGGTTGATCAAAGCAGATTGAGACCAAAAATCGCGAAACATGATTAAACCGAGATGATTAAACAGATAATTTCCAAATTAGAAAATTAAAACAAGGAAACAAGCGGGAACCATTTGATTTGAGCATATTTTTCATATCATGCATAATTAAAAAAATAATTTTCAGATCCGAATTGATAATTATTTTCTTAATTATGATGATATAAAAAAAGTTGATCAAAGCAGATTGAGACTAAAAATTGCGAAACATGATCAAACCGAGATAATTAAACAGATAATTTCCAAATTGGAAAATTAAAACAAGGAAACAAGCGGGAACCATGTGATTTGAGCATATTTTTTCATATCATGCATAATTAAAAAATAACTTTCAGATCCGAATGCATAATTATTTTCTTAATTATGCATGATATAAAAAAGATTGATCAAAGCAGATTGAGACCAAAAATTGCGAAATATGATCAAACCGAGATGATCAAACAGATAATTTCCAAATTGGAAAATTAAAACAGGAAAACAAGCGGGAACCATGTGATTTGAGCATATTTTTCATATCATGCATAATTAAAAAAATAACTTTCAGATCCGAATTGATAATTATTTTCTTAATTATGCATGATATAAAAAAGGTTGATCAAAGCAGATTGAGACCAAAAATTGCGAAACATGATCAAACCGAGATGATCAAACAGATAATTTCCAAATTGGAAAATTAAAACAAGGAAACAAGCGGGAATCATGTGATTTGAGCATATTTTTCATATCATGCATAATTAAAAAAATAATTTTCAGATCCGAATTGATAATTATTTTCTTAATTATGCATGATATAAAAAATTTGATCAAAGCAGATTGAGACCAAAAATTGCGAAACATGATCAAACCGAGATGAACAAACAGATAATTTCCAAATTAGAAAATTAAAACAAGGAAACAAGCGGGAACCATGTGATTTGAGCATATTTTTCATATGATGCATAATTAAAAAAATAACTTTCAGATCCGAATGCATAATTATTTTCTTAATTATGCATGATATAAAAAAGGTTGATCAAAGCAGATTGAGACCAAAATAGCGAAACATGATCAAACCGAGATGATCAAACAGATAATTTCCAAATTGAAAAATTAAAACAAGGAAACAAGCGGAACCATGTGATTTGAGCATATTTTTCATATCATGCATAATTAAAAAAATAATTTTCAGATCCGAATTGATAATTATTTTCTTAATTATGCATGATATAAAAAATGTTGATCAAAGCAGATTGAGACCAAAAATTGCGAAACATGATCAAACCGAGATGATCAAACAGATAATTTCCAAATTAGAAAATTAAAACAAGGAAACAAGCGGGAACCATGTGATTTGAGCATATTTTTCATATGATGCATAATTAAAAAATAACTTTTAGATCCGAATTGATAATTATTTTCTTAATTATGCATGATATAAAAAAGGTTGATCAAAGCAGATTGAGACTAAAAATTGCGAAACATGATCAAACCGAGATGATCAAACAGATAATTCCAAATTGGAAAATTAAAACAAGGAAACAAGCAGGAACCATGTGATTTGAGCATATTTTTCATATCATGCATAATTAAAAAAATAACTTTCATGTAACACCCGGCTAGAATCCGGCACCGGAATTCCTAATGTCTGGTGGAATCCGGGGTGTTGGGATTCTATATAAGGGTAGGAGTTGTGTTTTCTAAGGGTATGAGATGTTTTTAGGTTAAGGGAAGTGAGTTTTGAGTTGAAATGACCTAAGGCAGTTGAGCCAAGTTCGGCCGCCGAAAGTAAGTTCGGCCGCCGAAAGTGTTTGGCTTCCGAAGGGAAGTTCGGCCTCCGAATGTTGCATGGTCTTGCCTGTGATTGGGCAGCCGACGATGAGTTGGCCAGCCAAGTTGAGTCATGGCTTTTGACAGATGTTGGCTTCAGATTCTTGCCATGAATGAGCCACGTCTTCTATGACTCATCTGCAAGTGTTTTGAGCAGCTCATGCAGGAGTTTGCTCATTTACCAAGTTGTGAAGGTTGTGAAGCAAAAAGTGAGCTTTGGAGAGTTAGTGAGGGTGAAGAGAGTTGATCCGTTTTCCTTTGTTGAGATCACTCACCAGGAGGTAAGTGATGTGTTGCCTATGTTGTTATATGTTTTCTGAAGGTTTTATGGGAGTTGTGAAGAGAGAGATGCATGTTTAGGTTGTCAATGGAAGGTTTACGGATATATGCATGACTATATGATTATGTGTTATGTTTGTTTTGTTGTTTGGGGTTATTAGCTAGTTTTGGACCCCTGTGATCATATACATGAGTATATGTATGTTGAGTAGATGAGATATGCATGTTTTGAGAGCTTGAGGGGAAGGAGAAGATGGTTTGCCGTTGAAACTGAGTTCTGGATGAACTCAGGTTCGGCAGCCGAAAGTTCATTCGGCCGCCGAACCTCTTGCATGGTAGCTTGGGCTGCCACAGCTTGCCCCCGCAAGTTTTGCATGTTCGGCTCTGTTTGGGGGATTCGGCCGCCGAAGGTGCCGCCGAAGGTGCTTGAGTTTTGTCTCTGGAGAGGACATTCGGCCGCCGAACCTGCCGCCGAAAGTGTTCTGTCCAGCTTTTCTTTTGCATGTTTTGCATGGCTAGTTAAGTGAGTTTCAGGGGATTCTTGGGGAATGTAATAGAGGTATTGATAAGTTAGTCTGGTCCCTCATTTGAATCTTTATGTGTTACAGACCAGAGGAACCAGAGAGAGCAGCAGTGAGTACTGCTCCAGAGGTAAACCTGCAGAGTCAGTCAGTCCAGATAGCCAGAGGTGAGTGGAACTAAACTGATGACTTTTAAATGAACCACAAACTGCTTTTAGCATGTCTCATGCATCATGTTTATGCCATAGGTTGAGTGCATTAGTATTCACGAATATGTTGCATTGCATTGTTATTTGGTGATGTGAGTGAATGCTGAATGATCCAATAGTCTCAGACAGGAAGTCCAGGAGCCTTTGACTACGCCCTGGCACGTATAGCAAAGACCAGGAGCCTTTGACTACGCCCTGGCAGGTATATAGCAAAGTCCAGGAGCCTTTGACTACGCCCTGGCAATGGTAAGTTCATAGGTGTTATATACACATATACATATATGACAGGAAGACCAGGTGCTCGATTCTACGCCCTGGCACAGAGTTACTGGGACTATGTGGTGACAGGTTTACTCTTGATGTGGCTTGTCTGTGTTATGGCGCATTCCATGAGATCATATTTTACTGAGATGTTTTACTGTTCTACTCACTGGGCTATAGAGCTCATCCCACTCCCTTAACCCCAGTTTTGCAGGTTCAGTGGACAGTGTACAGGGACAGTCCAGCAGAGTATAAGAAAAGTAAAGAGATCTGTAATAGCTTAGAGTGGACATGTAATATGAAAAAGATGTAATAGTTGTTGCTTGACCTAGATATGTATGTTTTGTACATGATCTGTATATGTATATATGTTTTCCTGTATGTGAAAACCAGGCTTAACAGGTATGAATTAACCCATCTAGAGCAAGCTCTAGTCAGGGATACAGAGTACAGAGTACATGAGTACAGAGTACAGAGATAGTGCATGCACAGGTTAAGCCTTGGTTCAGAAAAGAGTTTTATTTTCACTAAAAATGTATGATCATGTATGAGGTTTACAGGTACACAGAGAGTATAGCAGGCTTGCTACGGGTTCTGGCGGCCTTAAGCCGACCTGAATCCTAGCGCCGGTGACGGTCCTTTTTGGGGTCGTTACAGATTGGTATCAGAGCCCTAGGTTCACATGATCGGACCTATAGAGACAGTGTTGGGCTCAGACAGGTTAGCAGTGGTCAAGCACAATAGGAAATCATGTCCACGAGGATAGGGTCTTGAGTCCTATCTGCTATGCTATGCTATGAGTATTGTCTGTGTATGATTGATATGTGATGTTTATGTGCTGAAGTGGTATGTTATATGTTGTGTTTCCAGAGAGTAAAGATGCGAGGAACTCGTCGATCAGCTCGATTGATTGGAGTCCCATCAGAGAATGAGAGACCAGCTGCTCGTCCTCCTGCATTGCCAAGGGCAAGGTCTCAGAGATCTAGCAGGGAAGGTACGTCAATAGACCCTAGAAGGTCTGTCGACGAGAGCAGAAGAGGAACAGTGAGGGGAGAAAGATCAGAGGAAAGGAGGGAAGCTATGGAGATTGATCAGTCTGAAGATGATAGTATGGGTATAGGCAGTTTTGAGGAAGGTATGGGAGAGTCGCAGGGAGGTGCTCAGGCCTCAGGTTTTGGTTATCCATCCTTGTTTCAGGAGCCAGAGTATCCGATGGAGGGGATGTCGGAGTACTCTCGATTTGACCCATATCCTACATACATGCCATATATGCCATATCCTCACTATTACCCATCATATCCACCATATCCTATGTATCCATCTTCCCCTACCCATCCAAGTGCAGCACACGTAGAGCCAAATGACCCAGTACTACCACCAGAACCAGTAGCCCCTGTTGTTGACAGACATGAACCTAGCTCATCTGGAGGTAAAGTCCAAATGACGGAGTACTTGAAATTGGATGCTCCGAAATACAACACGGGAGATGATCCATTTGATTACCTCAGAGCAGTTAGGATGATCACCAGCGAATTGGGAGCAGATGATAGGAGAGCCATTGAGATGGCAGGTTTCACATTAAAATGCAGGAAAGCCAGAGAATGGTTTAAGAATTATGTGGAGCCTCGAATGGACAGCATGTCATGGGGAGAGTTCGCTAATGAGTTTGCAGGGTGGGCTTTTCCTGACAGTTCCAGAGAGATGAAGATAATTGAGTTTGAACAGTTGAGACAAACAGATGAGATGACTGTTGATGAGTTCACAGATAAGTTCTTAGATCTGCTTCAGTACGTGGGTCAGGCCTATGATACTGATCAGAAGAAGGCAAGGAGATATACCATGAGACTTCATCCCAGGTATTCTTCTTTGATCCTTCCAGCAGAAAAGGAGAGTTTTCACTCTATTATAGATGCAGCTAGGAAGATGGAAGCTAGTGCTAAGAGTCAGAAACAGTCAAAGGCACAGGCTTCGGGTTCTAAGGCCCCCAGTTCAGGTTCAACAGGCAGTAAGAGATGGGATAGAGCGAGAGGAACAAGGAAAGGGTTCTGGAGTAAAGTCAAGTCAGGTCTGGGAATAGGTAGTGGCTCAAGCTCTGGCACAGCTCCAGTCTGCAGACGATGCGGAAAACCACATGGAGGAGTTTGTCGGTTGGGATCTTCAGCTTGTTTTCGATGTGGACAGGAAGGGCATATTGCTCGGGATTGTCCGCAGATGACTTTTGCACCATCCCAGCAGATGAGTTCTGGCAGTGTGGTACAGCCAGTGGTACGGCCAGCAGCTCCAGTCATGCCTCAGACTAGTGGCAGAGGTAGAGGGAGAGGGGTAGCCTCTACGTCAGTAGCAGGTTCCCGAGGTGGAAATCCGGTAGCCCCAGCACGGATTTTCACGGTGACACAGGAGGAGGCTAACACGTCGAACACAGTGGTGTCAGGTAATCTCATCATTGGGTGTTCAGATGTGTATGCTTTGATGGACCCCGGTGCTTCTCATTCCTTTATTGCTTCGAGAGCCATAGAGCGATTGGGTTTGATCAGTTCTGAGTTAGAGTATCCTCTCTGGGTCAGTGGACCTAGATGTGACCCATCAGTGGCAGTGTCAGTCTGTCGTTTCAGTCCAGTGTTCATAGAGGGTAGATGCCTTCCAGCTGACCTTGTGGTTCTAGACTTGACAGATTTTGATGTCATTCTAGGGATGGATTGGCTATCTGCATATGGTGCTACATTGGACTGTCGAGAGAAGTTAGTGAGTCTCAGAGACCAGGATGGGTCAGAGTGTGTCTTCAGAGGAGACAGGAGAGGTACACCCAGAGGTATGATTTCAGCCCTTCAGGCTCGTCGTTTGCTTAGGAGGGGTTGTCAGGGGTTTCTAGCTCATGTGAGAGAGCTAGACAGTCAGGTGAGGGAACCAGCCACAGTACCAGTAGTTCGAGAGTTTCTCGATGTGTTCCCAGACGATTTGCCAGGACTACCACCTGATAGGGAGATAGGGTTTGAAATTGACTTACTGCCAGGTACCAGACCTATCTCTATTCCTCCCTACAGGATGGCGCCAGCTGAGTTATCAGAGTTGAAAGAACAGTTACAGGACTTGGTAGCTAAGGGTTTCATCCGCCCTAGTACCTCACCTTGGGGTGCTCCAGTGCTTTTTGTCAGAAAGAAGGATGGATCCCTTAGACTTTGTATCGACTACAGACAGTTGAACAAGGTCACTATCAAGAATAGGTATCCTCTACCTAGGATTGATGATCTATTTGACCAGCTAGCTGGAGCAGGTTGTTTCTCGAAAATAGATCTGAGATCTGGGTATCATCAGTTGAGAGTTAGCGAGGCAGATGTGCCTAAGACAGCTTTTCGGACCAGATATGGGCATTATGAGTTCTTAGTGATGCCGTTCGGGTTGACTAACGCCCCTGCAGCATTTATGGATCTCATGAACAGAGTTTTCAGTGAGTTTCTGGATCACTTTGTCATTGTGTTCATCGATGATATTTTAGTGTATTCCAGAGATGCTGAGGAGCATGCCCAGCATCTGAGGATAGTTTTGCAGACACTGAGAGAGCATGGTTTATATGCCAAGTTCTCAAAGTGTGAGTTTTGGTTACGGAGCATTGCCTTCTTAGGACATGTTGGTCTCAGCAGAGGGTATTTGAGGTAGACCCCAAGAAGATAGAGGCTGTAGCTAACTGGCCCAGACCCACGACAGTGACTGAGATTAAAAGCTTTTGGGACTGCAGGTTACTACAGGAGGTTCGTTCAGAACTTTTCAAAGATAGCAGCTCCTATGACCAAATTTGACTCAGAAGAACCAGAAGTTTATCTGGTCAGACCAGTGTGAAGAGAGCTTTGAAGAGCTCAGAGGAGATTGACAACAGCACCAGTGTTAGCTCTGCCTGTCAGTAATGAGGATTTCACAGTGTTCTGCGATGCATCTCGAGTGGGATTGTGTAACACCCGGCTCGAGTCCGCACCGGAATTCCTATTGTCTGATGGAATCCAGGGTGCTGGGAGTCGAGAAAAAGGGTAGGAGTTTTGTTTGCTACGTGTTATGATGTGTTTTAAGGTTAAGGGAAGTGAGTTTTGAGTTGAAATGACCTAATGCAGTTGAGCTAAGTTTGGCCGCCGAAAGTGTTTGGCTTCCGAAGGGAAGTTCGGCCTCCGAATGTTGCTTGGTCTTGCCTGTGATTGGG
>NC_035173.2:22364090-22398070 GCF_001659605.2 Manihot esculenta | reverse complement strand
GGAACCAGAGAGAGCAGCAGTGAGTACTGCTCCAGAGGTTCAAAGCCTGCAGAGTCAGTCAGTCCAGATAGCCAGAGGTGAGTGGAACTAAACTTATGACTTTTAATTGAACCACAAACTGTTTTTAGCATATCTCATGCATCATGTTTATGCCATAGGTTGATTGCATTAGTATTCACGAATATGTTGCATTGCATCGTTATTTGGTGATGTGAGTGAATGCTGAATGATCCAATAGTCTCAGACAGGAAGTCCAGGAGCCTTTGACTACGCCCTGGCAAGTATAGTAAAGTCCAGGAGCCTTTGACTACGCCCTGGCAGGTATATAGTAAAGTCCAGGAGCCTTTGACTACGCCCTGGCAATGGTAAGTACAATGGTGTTATATACACATATACATATACGACAGGAAGTCCAGGAGCCTTTGACTACGCCCTGGCACAGAGTTACTGGGACTATGTGGTGACAGGTTTACTCTTGATGTGGCTTGTCTGTGATATGGTGCATTCCATGAGATCATATTTTACTGAGATGTTTTACTGTTCTACTCACTGGGCTATAGAGCTCATCCCACTCCCTTAACCCCAGTTTTTGCAGGTTCAGTGTACAGTGTACAGGGACAGTCCAGCAGAGTACAGGAAAAGTAAAGAGATCTGTAATAGCTTAGAGTGGACATGTAATATTAAAGAGATGTACTAGTTGTTGCGTGACCTAGTAATGTATGTTTTGTACATGATCTATATATGTATGTATGTTTTCTTGTATGTGAAAACCAGGCTTAACAGGTATGAGTTAACCCATCTAGAGCAAGCTCTAGTCCGGGATACAGAGTACAGAGTACATGAGTACAGAGTACAGAGATAGTGCATGCACAGGTTAAGCCTTGGTTCAGAAAAGATTATTTTCACAGAAAATGTATGATCATGTATGAGATTTACAGGTACACAGAGAGTATAGCAGGCTTGCTACGGGTTCTGGCGGCCTTAAGCCGACCTGAATCCTAGCGCCGGTGACGGTCCATTTTGGGGTCGTTACACCAAACAACCAAGGTGGATCCATCTCTTCAACTAGACCTTTCTCATATTGAATTCCCCTTTTATTTTTCATAATCTGCTTATTTAATTGCTTTCAGTAGTTGCTAATCAAATCAATCTCAAAACCCCCATTTTACTTTACATGCACTTTTATTTTATTCGCTTTCAGTTTATTCGTTCTCAATGCATTCTCTTGGTCCTGATAAGGAAGGTTGGTAAGTTTACAATTCTCTATGGATTTGATCCTTTACCACTATTTGCAGTAGTAATATTGTTGATAACCGAAAAGGTTATTTTTGACCGGCTTCGACAACCGCGAGTCATCGACTAAAGTCATCCATGAACGTTATGAAGTAGCTAAAACCACCTCTAGCATATGAGCTTAATGGTCTACATACATCAGTATGTATTAGGTCTAATAACTCAATTGCTCTCTTTATTGCTTAAGCTTGGGCTTGGGTGCCTTTTTCTTCTTGCCTTTGGACTTATGCCCAGCCTTATTATCCTTGGGCTTAGGTGGAACTTTTCCCTTGCCTTTCCCATTCTTGCTAATACCCTTTTGAACCATGAGCACGGATTTAATTTTATAGATGTTCTCTTTAACACTTTTAAGCATCCCATGTAACTCGGTGATGGATTTATCCATTCCATGCATGTTATAGTTCATGATAAATGAATTATAACTATCTAGAAGTGACCTTAAAATTAAGTTAGTTGCAAGCTCTCTACTGATCTGCACATCAAGCTTCTCAAGAGCATTAAGATACCCTTTCATCTCGAGTATCGGGAACTAATAGGAGTCCCAGTGCCATTGATCAGTCCAAATTTAGACCACTTTATCATGATGTTATTTATGTTAATTTATACTTTTTCTGCCTAATTTTGTGGTTTTGATATTATTTTACAGAAAATGGTGTAAAGAGGTAATTTGGAGAAAATGCCCTTAAAACTGCCTAAAATGGAACAAAGGAGAGCAAGCATGCCAAGTTGCATCTGAAGAGGAGATAAATAAGGAAAGTAATTTGAAATTCAAATTTCAAATCTCCAAGAGCATTCAAAATTCAAGATTCAGCTTATTAAGAAAAGTGCTAAATAAGGCAAGTGGCAAATAAGAAAAGTGCAGTCAGCAGAGCAATTTGAAATTCAAATTTTCAAGAATTTCTTTCCTTATTGAGGAAGCCAAATCTCAAAAAGATGCACATTCATAATTTGAAATTCAAAATTCAGCTTGTTAAGGAAGCCAAAGAAGACATACTTGCCCCCTAAGTCTTGCACATTCAAAATTCAAAATTCAAAAAGAGAGGCTCCACCTCATTAATACACTTGGGCGGCAAGGGTAGCACATTGGGCAGCAAAGGAGACCAACTTGGGCAGCAAGGAAGAGCTAGGGCAACACATGAAAGCTATAAAAAGACCACCTAAAGGAGCCGCAACTCCCTTCTCTCTTCACTCTTCAATCAGCCGCGCCACTCCTTCAAGCCAAGACCGCCGCACCTCTTCTCCTTCTTCTTCTCTTCTTCCTTTCTTTATTTTCTTGTTTTGTTTCAGCCATGAGTGCCTGAAACCTTTATTTCTAGTTGAAGATTGGTTGATACTTTAGTTATTTTATGGATTGGGATCACATTGTTTACTTTGGTTTTTCAATATTCATGCAATCTCATGCTTAATTCCATTGTTGCTTTATTATTTTGACCAATGTGGCCAGTTGATTCTTGATTGCAAGGTAATAATTTGTTAGTTTGAATAGTTTTAAGTCTATAATTGCTTGGATTGTTCAAACACAAGTACCTCTTGGTGTAAAAACTAAGGAGATTGCATGATTTAGCGATATCACCATGCGTTTGGGTAGCTAGAATTAGGTCTCTCTATTTCTTAATGCAATTGACAGTTATTAGATGCCTAAGGCCCAAGGACGTTCCTTGGCAATTTGTTGATTAGTGATTGGTTAAAGGACGTTTCCTAATTAATTTATGCTTAAGGAGAGATATGGTGGTGAGAAGCGTCTTCCATCTCCATAACTAATTTATTGAATCAAACAAAAGAACCTAAGTATCAATGATCAATCCTAACAACTGAAGTGGATCCAATTCTTTAACTAGAGCTTTTCTCATATTTGAATCTCTTTATTTTTATTATTCACTTACTTTATTGCTTTCATCATTAGTTTAATTGAATCAATCTCAAACCCCTCTTTTTTTACTTTACTTGCAGTTTACTTTTTATTTACTTTCAGTTTGTTTTCTTGGTCTTGATAAGAAAGATAGGTAAGTATCAATTCCCTGTGGATTCGATCCTTTCACCACTATCTGCAGTTGTAAAATTGTTGATAACTGAAAAGGTTATTTTTACCGGCTTCGATAACCGCACAGTAAAAAACTGGCGCCATTGCCGGGAATTTGATTTAACTAATTTATTTTTCTTTTATGACCAGATCTGAACTCAAGAAACTGATTCATAGCTACAGTAAGTACATCTATTCTCACTGCTCAAATTTCTGAACTAACCTCTATTATGAAAAGTTTTGTCATAGGTCGAGCTCAACAACTTCAGCGAATCAAACCATGTGGGATTTGCGTACATATAGGAAACCCAACTGATCAATGTCCGACACTTTATGAGGATGACCAGCAAGTATATACATTTGGAGGATTCAATAGCCAGCCTAGACATGATCCATACTTTAATACATACAATCCAGGTTGGAGAGACCATCCGAACTTCAGTTATGCTAGGGCTAACAACTACCAGAACTATCAAAGAAATCAAGCCTAAGCAGCACCTCCAAGTTCCAACCAGCACCTTTAGAAGATGATAGAGACATTGGCAATTTCTGTGCAAAGCCTCCAACCGTAGATGGATTAAATGACCACATCAATGAGTGCAATCATGTTAAGAAGAGAGGAAGAGCTTCAAGATGTAAAGACTGATGATGGAAGTTCACAAGTACAAGAACAAGCTGCTGAAGAAAAATAACCAAAAAACTGTTTGTCCAACAAACTGGTCAAATAGAACCTGTTGACGGTTTACATATCATTGATTGTTTGAGCCAAGAAGATTTTTATATAAATCAAAATGATATGCTAAACAATGATTTTTGCAGGGAGGCTAGCCAAAAAGATGAAGAAAGCCAAAAAGAGCCAAAACTGAAAGATAAAGTCTGCAGCGTTCAGCAGGTGGACTGCGACCAAATGCAAAAAACAAAGGTCCACCCGCACCTCTTCAACTCAGTTTGCAGACAGGCCATGTGCAAAAGGAGCAAGCAAAATCCAGAGAGCCCAAACCAAAGGAGCATGCGGAACACTGCTGCCCAAACCACTAGATAAGGTAGAATTTGTTTGGCTCGAATTCAGTACCAAATTGCAGCCACCTATAGAGAAATATGAATTGGAGTTCGAAGTGCTGTCTAATCATCTAAAAATGCAAACATAAGGGCTAGAGGCACACTTCACCTGAAAGAGAAAAGCTAATCATGTTACTTCATGAGTACATGAAAGAAATAGGATGGGTTATGACCAAATCAAAAGGTGTGCTACACTTTTTACTCAATGCAGTTGGGACCCATTTCCCTCCCCCAATTACTTGAGCCTTGATCAAGTGGAGAAGGTCCAGTCCGTGACCTTAAACAAGGGCGCTCACAACCACACCAGGGGAGTACTCAGTTTCCTTTGAACTTTAATTTTTCCAATACATTGAGGACAATGCATGAATTAGGTGTGGGAGTGCATATCTCTAAACATTTATTAGTCCATTTTTGCTTTCAGTTTTAGTTTGAATAGCCACAATTTGATTTTTTTTTTTTTGCTTTCAATGTACACACATGTAGCCACAGTTTTTTTCTTCTTTTTTCTGTTTTGATATGCTTTACTCAAACTCATAGGCTATGTTGGATGAGCTTTCTTTCCATGACCCCATTGATGTGATGACTCTTTAAACCTATATTGAATCAATTGCAGTGAGTTGTATTCATTGTTAGAAATTTCCTTTTGAATTGAATCTTTGAGCTTGCCATGGTGAAAAATATATATTACTGATTTGAGAGAATAAATTAAAAGATGTGTGAATAACTGAACATGGCTTCTTTTAGCAATTGGTGTTGATTTGCCCAACTCATTAAGAAAGAAAATTCAGCAAAGGCAAAGACTTCAAAAGCACAAATTAAACTGTTCCAATGGTTGAAAGACTATGAACAGAGCTAATAGCCACTTGGACAGGTGACCAACTGAGTAACTGGGGGTAGGTATCACAAATATGTACCTTCACGTCAAAAGGTTGGTGACTTTATCAAGCAAGATTAAAGTGAAAAAAGCTGAATAAAGTACTTCAAGGTAAGGGCAAATCACTCAAAAAGCTAGAAAGAGTCTTAACTAAACAAGAATATGTGCATGTATAATCTCTCTCTTGAGGAAAATAAATACTAGCCATAGAAAGTAAAGGGAGGCAAGGAAAGAAGGGAGTAACCTTGGTGCATGATAGAGCATATTTTAGTCCATTTTATCATTATGTTCTTGATGTTTATTTACATCTTTTCTGCCTAATTTTGTGGTTTTAATCATGTTTTGCAGATATTAGGTGTAAAGAGACAATCTGGAGAAAATGCTCCTAAAACTCCCAAAAAGTGTCAAATATGGAAAGTGCCAAAAAAGAAAAGTTTTCAAATAAGGAAAGTTTTCAAATAAGGAAAGTGCAGAAGAAAAAGCAAATAAGGGAAGCTCAGTCAGAAGATTATTTGAAATTCAAATCGCAGATCTTACTTTCCTTGTTCAAAGATGTGCACACACTGCAACAGTCATATCTTCCTATTTAGGCAGCAAGATTTCATGAAGACGCACTTGCCTCTTCCACGTTCAGCATTCAAAATTCAAACGAAGGCTCCACCTAAAAAGGAAAGACTAGACAGATTCACTTTCCCTTCTGCATTCAATAACTGCGCACCTCCTTCCTTCTGAAGCCCTTGCAACGCGATTCTTTCCTTTCCAAACACAACTTGGGCAGCAAGTACCTCTTGGGCAGCATCTTGAAGACACTTGGACAGCACACTCTTGCCCTTTGAAGCCTTGCAACAGTCGGTTTCTTTTAGTTCTGGCTCTTTCTGGCTCTCCTCCCTACAAAGATCATTTTTCAGAATATCATCTTGATTTATATAAAAGACATTTTTGCTCAAACAATCAATGATACCAAAACTATCAACAAGTTCTGTTTGACTAGTTTGTTTGGACAAACAATAATATGGTTGTTTCTCTTCAGCAGCTTGTTCTTGTACTTGTGAGCTTTCATCATCTGTCTCATCATCTTGAAATTCTTTCTCTCTTCTTAACATGAGTGCATTCAATGAGATGGCCATTTGATCCACTTGTTGTTTGAGACTTTGCACAGAAATCGCCAATGTCTCCATTATCTCTTCATCAAGGTGCATGTTGGAACTTGGAGGTACTGTTTGGGCTTGATTTCCTTGATAGTTCTGGTAGTGGTCAGCCCTTGCATAACCGAAGTCTGGATAATCTCTCCAACCTGGATTGTATGTGCTATAGTATGGATCATGTCTTGGCTGTTCATAGAATCCTTGGAAAGAAAAAAGCATTAACTTGATATTCAACACCAAGTGACGAAGGTAAATATATCGAGCCAATTATATACCACATATAACCTAAAATGAGGAAAAAAACCATCAGAATTTGGGAATGAAGACTTGAAATATAGATGATGTGTGGCAATACATTTTCAGAAATGTAGGAGTAAACTATGACGAGAATATAACCTTGAGTTAGCTGTTATGGCCCACTTGGCCAACAGCTACAAAGCTACTAGGGATAAAATATGCAAGTTGATATTTGAATTGTCAGAGAAAGGGGATAAAAGAAAGAGAATTTAATAGAGAACATGCATCATCAAAACTTCTTACCTACAAACATGGACTTGACATCTATTCATCCTTCAGTTCAAAATCAACAATGTGACCAACTGTAAACACCATCAGATCAGAAGTGAGAACTAAACCTGCACAATAAGAAAAACAATCTAAATCTAGTTGATGCTAAGGTCATCAAGAGTAAAACTAGCGCTTAACTCAGGCCCTTATTCAAAAAACTAACATTTGAAATGCTTACACTATAAAGTAGAATAAATATCTTAAGGTTTACTGCCACAAGAAAACTATATCAGTATCTTATCAGGCAGAATCAGAAAAAAAAATTTCAACAATAGCTAAGAGTATCTTCTTTCACTTCCTCAAATTTGGTCAGCTTGGTGCATTAAAGACGACAACAAACGGGTAGTACTCGTGGAGTTCAATAGAAGCATGAAAACAAACAAGACATTTACTCAAATTCACTTGAAGGAACAAAAATTATGCTCAGCAACCCAGCAAACGACTACCTTTGATTTGAAGAGACTAGAAAAAGAGAATAGGATGATGGGCGTTCAGAGTAAGACATGAGAAGGTCAAAGGTACCCAAGAAGTACCACTAGCTCTTCTATAGCAAGATACATACCTCTTCCCTAACTGAATAACAGATTCAAAATAAATCTAGAATCTCTCTTCCAAATACCATATTGTACTGTTTAAACTTGACAGCACTAGTGTGTATTCAAGTACATTATTGAAACAAAAAATAACTAACGACAAAGAGAACCAAATGTAGACTTGCATGCAAATCTATACCCGTGTAACTTCATCTAAGAGAGATATTGGGTTAATTAAATTAGAAAGTAAAGAGGTCTTATATTATTGAGACTGGATTTGTCAGACAGACATGTTATGTGACACATTTAGTACATATAAAAAGTAATGATCATCACAACTGCAATCATTTTCATGAGCTGAACTCAATTGATACAACTTACAGACTAATTATAAATATTCACATATTAGAAAACGAGAAGTAAATATAAAAATATATAAAAAATGGAAAATGATCACATGAAAAATAAGTATAACTCCACCTAATTCAGAAAATCCATAATTCCTAAATACAGATCAAACAAAAAAAAAGTTAAAAAATAAAAAAGAGAAAGACAAGGGGCAACAACCAAAAGCTAAAAGAAACTATTAACAACACGATCAAAGGCAAAACCAAAAACTGATCCAACCAGAAGATGATCAGACAACAGATAATCAAAATTAAACGAATTTAAATGATCAAACCAGGAAACCAAAGCCAAAAGCTGATCAACTATAATATGATCAAACAGCAGATAACAAAAACAAAGAAAAAAAAAAGGTTGATCAAAGCAGATTAAGACCAAAAATTGCGAAACATGATCAAACCGAGATGATCAAACAGCGTACCTAAACAGGGAGTCGTCAGTTTTGGTATGACAAACAAAATTTCCAAAACAAAATAATTTCCAAATTGGAAAATTAAAACAAGGAAACAAGCGGGAACCATGTGATTTGAGCATATTTTTCATATCATGCATAATTAAAAAAATAATTTCAGATCCGAATTGATAATTATTTTCTTAATTATGCATGATATAAAAAAGGTTGATCAAAGCAGATTAAGACCAAAAATTGCGAAACATGATCAAACCGAGATGATCAAACAGATAATTTCCAAATTGGAAAATTAAAACAAGGAAACAAGCGGGAACCATGTGATTTGAGCATATTTTTCATATCATGCATAATTAAAAAAATAATTTCAGATCCGAATTGATAATTATTTTCTTAATTATGCATGATATAAAAAAGGTTGATCAAAGCAGATTGAGACCAAAAATTGCGAAACATGATCAAACCGAGATGATCAAACAGATAATTTCCAAATTGGAAAATTAAAACAAGGAAACAAGCGGGAACCATGTGATTTGAGCATATTTTTCATATCATGCATAATTAAAAAAATAATTTTCAGATCCGAATTGATAATTATTTTCTTAATTATGCATGATATAAAAAAGGTTGATCAAAGCAGATTGAGACCAAAAATTGCGAAACATGATCAAACCGAGATGATCAAACAGATAATTTCCAAATTGGAAAATTAAAACAAGGAAACAAGCGGGAACCATGTGATTTGAGCATATTTTTCATATCATGCATAATTAAAAAAATAATTTTCAGATCCGAATTGATAATTATTTTCTTAATTATGCATGATATAAAAAGGTTGATCAAAGCAGATTGAGACCAAAAATTGCGAAACATGATCAAACCGAGATGATCAAACAGATAATTTCCAAATTGGAAAATTAAAACAAGGAAACAAGCGGGAACCATGTGATTTGAGCATATTTTTCATATCATGCATAATTAAAAAAATAATTTTCAGATCCGAATTGATAATTATTTTCTTAATTATGCATGATATAAAAAAGGTTGATCAAAGCAGATTGAGACCAAAAATTGCGAAACATGATCAAACCGAGATGATCAAACAGATAATTTCCAAATTGGAAAATTAAAACAAGGAAACAAGCGGGAACCATGTGATTTGAGCATATTTTTCATATCATGCATAATTAAAAAAATAATTTTCAGATCCGAATTGATAATTATTTTCTTAATTATGCATGATATAAAAAAGGTTGATCAAAGCAGATTGAGACCAAAAATTGCGAAACATGATCAAACCGAGATGATCAAACAGATAATTTCCAAATTGGAAAATTAAAACAAGGAAACAAGCGGGAACCATGTGATTTGAGCATATTTTTCATATCATGCATAATTAAAAAAATAATTTTCAGATCCGAATTGATAATTATTTTCTTAATTATGCATGATATAAAAAAGGTTGATCAAAGCAGATTGAGACCAAAAATTGCGAAACATGATCAAACCGAGATGATCAAACAGATAATTTCCAAATTGGAAAATTAAAACAAGGAAACAAGCGGGAACCATGTGATTTGAGCATATTTTTCATATCATGCATAATTAAAAAAATAATTTTCAGATCCGAATTGATAATTATTTTCTTAATTATGCATGATATAAAAAAGGTTGATCAAAGCAGATTGAGACCAAAAATTGCGAAACATGATCAAACCGAGATGATCAAACAGATAATTTCCAAATTGGAAAATTAAAACAAGGAAACAAGCGGGAACCATGTGATTTGAGCATATTTTTCATATCATGCATAATTAAAAAAATAATTTTCAGATCCGAATTGATAATTATTTTCTTAATTATGCATGATATAAAAAAGGTTGATCAAAGCAGATTGAGACCAAAAATTGCGAAACATGATCAAACCGAGATGATCAAACAGATAATTTCCAAATTGGAAAATTAAAACAAGGAAACAAGCGGGAACCATGTGATTTGAGCATATTTTTCATATCATGCATAATTAAAAAAATAATTTTCAGATCCGAATTGATAATTATTTTCTTAATTATGCATGATATAAAAAAGGTTGATCAAAGCAGATTGAGACCAAAAATTGCGAAACATGATCAAACCGAGATGATCAAACAGATAATTTCCAAATTGGAAAATTAAAACAAGGAAACAAGCGGGAACCATGTGATTTGAGCATATTTTTCATATCATGCATAATTAAAAAAATAATTTTCAGATCCGAATTGATAATTATTTTCTTAATTATGCATGATATAAAAAAGGTTGATCAAAGCAGATTGAGACCAAAAATTGCGAAACATGATCAAACCGAGATGATCAAACAGATAATTTCCAAATTGGAAAATTAAAACAAGGAAACAAGCGGGAACCATGTGATTTGAGCATATTTTTCATATCATGCATAATTAAAAAAATAATTTTCAGATCCGAATTGATAATTATTTTCTTAATTATGCATGATATAAAAAAGGTTGATCAAAGCAGATTGAGACCAAAAATTGCGAAACATGATCAAACCGAGATGATCAAACAGATAATTTCCAAATTGGAAAATTAAAACAAGGAAACAAGCGGGAACCATGTGATTTGAGCATATTTTTCATATCATGCATAATTAAAAAAATAACTTTCAGATCCGAATTGATAATTATTTTCTTAATTATGCATGATATAAAAAAGGTTGATCAAAGCAGATTGAGACCAAAAATTGCGAAACATGATCAAACCGAGATGATCAAACAGATAATTTCCAAATTGGAAAATTAAAACAAGGAAACAAGCGGGAACCATGTGATTTGAGCATATTTTTCATATCATGCATAATTAAAAAAATAATTTTCAGATCCGAATTGATAATTATTTTCTTAATTATGCATGATATAAAAAAGGTTGATCAAAGCAGATTGAGACCAAAAATTGCGAAACATGATCAAACCGAGATGATCAAACAGATAATTTCCAAATTGGAAAATTAAAACAAGGAAACAAGCGGGAACCATGTGATTTGAGCATATTTTTCATATCATGCATAATTAAAAAAATAACTTTCAGATCCGAATTGATAATTATTTTCTTAATTATGCATGATATAAAAAAGGTTGATCAAAGCAGATTGAGACCAAAAATTGCGAAACATGATCAAACCGAGATGATCAAACAGATAATTTCCAAATTGGAAAATTAAAACAAGGAAACAAGCGGGAACCATGTGATTTGAGCATATTTTTCATATCATGCATAATTAAAAAAATAATTTTCAGATCCGAATTGATAATTATTTTCTTAATTATGCATGATATAAAAAAGGTTGATCAAAGCAGATTGAGACCAAAAATTGCGAAACATGATCAAACCGAGATGATCAAACAGATAATTTCCAAATTGGAAAATTAAAACAAGGAAACAAGCGGGAACCATGTGATTTGAGCATATTTTTCATATCATGCATAATTAAAAAAATAACTTTCAGATCCGAATTGATAATTATTTTCTTAATTATGCATGATATAAAAAAGGTTGATCAAAGCAGATTGAGACCAAAAATTGCGAAACATGATCAAACCGAGATGATCAAACAGATAATTTCCAAATTGGAAAATTAAAACAAGGAAACAAGCGGGAACCATGTGATTTGAGCATATTTTTCATATCATGCATAATTAAAAAAATAATTTTCAGATCCGAATTGATAATTATTTTCTTAATTATGCATGATATAAAAAAGGTTGATCAAAGCAGATTGAGACCAAAAATTGCGAAACATGATCAAACCGAGATGATCAAACAGATAATTTCCAAATTGGAAAATTAAAACAAGGAAACAAGCGGGAACCATGTGATTTGAGCATATTTTTCATATCATGCATAATTAAAAAAATAATTTTCAGATCCGAATTGATAATTATTTTCTTAATTATGCATGATATAAAAAAGGTTGATCAAAGCAGATTGAGACCAAAAATTGCGAAACATGATCAAACCGAGATGATCAAACAGATAATTTCCAAATTGGAAAATTAAAACAAGGAAACAAGCGGGAACCATGTGATTTGAGCATATTTTTCATATCATGCATAATTAAAAAAATAATTTTCAGATCCGAATTGATAATTATTTTCTTAATTATGCATGATATAAAAAAGGTTGATCAAAGCAGATTGAGACCAAAAATTGCGAAACATGATCAAACCGAGATGATCAAACAGATAATTTCCAAATTGAAAATTAAAACAAGGAAACAAGCGGGAACCATGTGATTTGAGCATATTTTTCATATCATGCATAATTAAAAAAATAACTTTCAGATCCGAATTGATAATTATTTTCTTAATTATGCATGATATAAAAAAGGTTGATCAAAGCAGATTGAGACCAAAAATTGCGAAACATGATCAAACCGAGATGATCAAACAGATAATTTCCAAATTGGAAAATTAAAACAAGGAAACAAGCGGGAACCATGTGATTTGAGCATATTTTTCATATCATGCATAATTAAAAAAATAACTTTCAGATCCGAATTGATAATTATTTTCTTAATTATGCATGATATAAAAAAGGTTGATCAAAGCAGATTGAGACCAAAAATTGCGAAACATGATCAAACCGAGATGATCAAACAGATAATTTCCAAATTGAAAATTAAAACAAGGAAACAAGCGGGAACCATGTGATTTGAGCATATTTTTCATATCATGCATAATTAAAAAAATAACTTTCAGATCCGAATTGATAATTATTTTCTTAATTATGCATGATATAAAAAAGGTTGATCAAAGCAGATTGAGACCAAAAATTGCGAAACATGATCAAACCGAGATGATCAAACAGATAATTTCCAAATTGGAAAATTAAAACAAGGAAACAAGCGGGAACCATGTGATTTGAGCATATTTTTCATATCATGCATAATTAAAAAAATAACTTTCAGATCCGAATTGATAATTATTTTCTTAATTATGCATGATATAAAAAAGGTTGATCAAAGCAGATTGAGACCAAAAATTGCGAAACATGATCAAACCGAGATGATCAAACAGATAATTTCCAAATTGGAAAATTAAAACAAGGAAACAAGCGGGAACCATGTGATTTGAGCATATTTTTCATATCATGCATAATTAAAAAAATAACTTTCAGATCCGAATTGATAATTATTTTCTTAATTATGCATGATATAAAAAAGGTTGATCAAAGCAGATTGAGACCAAAAATTGCGAAACATGATCAAACCGAGATGATCAAACAGATAATTTCCAAATTGAAAATTAAAACAAGGAAACAAGCGGGAACCATGTGATTTGAGCATATTTTTCATATCATGCATAATTAAAAAAATAACTTTTCAGATCCGAATTGATAATTATTTTCTTAATTATGCATGATATAAAAAAGGTTGATCAAAGCAGATTGAGACCAAAAATTGCGAAACATGATCAAACCGAGATGATCAAACAGATAATTTCCAAATTGGAAAATTAAAACAAGGAAACAAGCGGGAACCATGTGATTTGAGCATATTTTTCATATCATGCATAATTAAAAAAATAACTTTCAGATCCGAATTGATAATTATTTTCTTAATTATGCATGATATAAAAAAGGTTGATCAAAGCAGATTGAGACCAAAAATTGCGAAACATGATCAAACCGAGATGATCAAACAGATAATTTCCAAATTGGAAAATTAAAACAAGGAAACAAGCGGGAACCATGTGATTTGAGCATATTTTTCATATCATGCATAATTAAAAAAATAACTTTCAGATCCGAATTGATAATTATTTTCTTAATTATGCATGATATAAAAAAGGTTGATCAAAGCAGATTGAGACCAAAAATTGCGAAACATGATCAAACCGAGATGATCAAACAGATAATTTCCAAATTGAAAATTAAAACAAGGAAACAAGCGGGAACCATGTGATTTGAGCATATTTTTCATATCATGCATAATTAAAAAAATAATTTTCAGATCCGAATTGATAATTATTTTCTTAATTATGCATGATATAAAAAAGGTTGATCAAAGCAGATTGAGACCAAAAATTGCGAAACATGATCAAACCGAGATGATCAAACAGATAATTTCCAAATTGGAAAATTAAAACAAGGAAACAAGCGGGAACCATGTGATTTGAGCATATTTTTCATATCATGCATAATTAAAAAAATAACTTTCAGATCCGAATTGATAATTATTTTCTTAATTATGCATGATATAAAAAAGGTTGATCAAAGCAGATTGAGACCAAAAATTGCGAAACATGATCAAACCGAGATGATCAAACAGATAATTTCCAAATTGGAAAATTAAAACAAGGAAACAAGCGGGAACCATGTGATTTGAGCATATTTTTCATATCATGCATAATTAAAAAAATAACTTTCAGATCCGAATTGATAATTATTTTCTTAATTATGCATGATATAAAAAAGGTTGATCAAAGCAGATTGAGACCAAAAATTGCGAAACATGATCAAACCGAGATGATCAAACAGATAATTTCCAAATTGGAAAATTAAAACAAGGAAACAAGCGGGAACCATGTGATTTGAGCATATTTTTCATATCATGCATAATTAAAAAAATAACTTTCAGATCCGAATTGATAATTATTTTCTTAATTATGCATGATATAAAAAAGGTTGATCAAAGCAGATTGAGACCAAAAATTGCGAAACATGATCAAACCGAGATGATCAAACAGATAATTTCCAAATTGGAAAATTAAAACAAGGAAACAAGCGGGAACCATGTGATTTGAGCATATTTTTCATATCATGCATAATTAAAAAAATAACTTTCAGATCCGAATTGATAATTATTTTCTTAATTATGCATGATATAAAAAAGGTTGATCAAAGCAGATTGAGACCAAAAATTGCGAAACATGATCAAACCGAGATGATCAAACAGATAATTTCCAAATTGGAAAATTAAAACAAGGAAACAAGCGGGAACCATGTGATTTGAGCATATTTTTCATATCATGCATAATTAAAAAAATAATTTTCAGATCCGAATTGATAATTATTTTCTTAATTATGCATGATATAAAAAAGGTTGATCAAAGCAGATTGAGACCAAAAATTGCGAAACATGATCAAACCGAGATGATCAAACAGATAATTTCCAAATTGGAAAATTAAAACAAGGAAACAAGCGGGAACCATGTGATTTGAGCATATTTTTCATATCATGCATAATTAAAAAAATAACTTTCAGATCCGAATTGATAATTATTTTCTTAATTATGCATGATATAAAAAAGGTTGATCAAAGCAGATTGAGACCAAAAATTGCGAAACATGATCAAACCGAGATGATCAAACAGATAATTTCCAAATTGGAAAATTAAAACAAGGAAACAAGCGGGAACCATGTGATTTGAGCATATTTTTCATATCATGCATAATTAAAAAAATAATTTTCAGATCCGAATTGATAATTATTTTCTTAATTATGCATGATATAAAAAAGGTTGATCAAAGCAGATTGAGACCAAAAATTGCGAAACATGATCAAACCGAGATGATCAAACAGATAATTTCCAAATTGAAAATTAAAACAAGGAAACAAGCGGGAACCATGTGATTTGAGCATATTTTTCATATCATGCATAATTAAAAAAATAACTTTCAGATCCGAATTGATAATTATTTTCTTAATTATGCATGATATAAAAAAGGTTGATCAAAGCAGATTGAGACCAAAAATTGCGAAACATGATCAAACCGAGATGATCAAACAGATAATTTCCAAATTGGAAAATTAAAACAAGGAAACAAGCGGGAACCATGTGATTTGAGCATATTTTTCATATCATGCATAATTAAAAAAATAACTTTCAGATCCGAATTGATAATTATTTTCTTAATTATGCATGATATAAAAAAGGTTGATCAAAGCAGATTGAGACCAAAAATTGCGAAACATGATCAAACCGAGATGATCAAACAGATAATTTCCAAATTGAAAATTAAAACAAGGAAACAAGCGGGAACCATGTGATTTGAGCATATTTTTCATATCATGCATAATTAAAAAAATAACTTTCAGATCCGAATTGATAATTATTTTCTTAATTATGCATGATATAAAAAAGGTTGATCAAAGCAGATTGAGACCAAAAATTGCGAAACATGATCAAACCGAGATGATCAAACAGATAATTTCCAAATTGGAAAATTAAAACAAGGAAACAAGCGGGAACCATGTGATTTGAGCATATTTTTCATATCATGCATAATTAAAAAAATAACTTTCAGATCCGAATTGATAATTATTTTCTTAATTATGCATGATATAAAAAAGGTTGATCAAAGCAGATTGAGACCAAAAATTGCGAAACATGATCAAACCGAGATGATCAAACAGATAATTTCCAAATTGAAAATTAAAACAAGGAAACAAGCGGGAACCATGTGATTTGAGCATATTTTTCATATCATGCATAATTAAAAAAATAACTTTCAGATCCGAATTGATAATTATTTTCTTAATTATGCATGATATAAAAAAGGTTGATCAAAGCAGATTGAGACCAAAAATTGCGAAACATGATCAAACCGAGATGATCAAACAGATAATTTCCAAATTGGAAAATTAAAACAAGGAAACAAGCGGGAACCATGTGATTTGAGCATATTTTTCATATCATGCATAATTAAAAAAATAACTTTCAGATCCGAATTGATAATTATTTTCTTAATTATGCATGATATAAAAAAGGTTGATCAAAGCAGATTGAGACCAAAAATTGCGAAACATGATCAAACCGAGATGATCAAACAGATAATTTCCAAATTGAAAATTAAAACAAGGAAACAAGCGGGAACCATGTGATTTGAGCATATTTTTCATATCATGCATAATTAAAAAAATAACTTTCAGATCCGAATTGATAATTATTTTCTTAATTATGCATGATATAAAAAAGGTTGATCAAAGCAGATTGAGACCAAAAATTGCGAAACATGATCAAACCGAGATGATCAAACAGATAATTTCCAAATTGGAAAATTAAAACAAGGAAACAAGCGGGAACCATGTGATTTGAGCATATTTTTCATATCATGCATAATTAAAAAAATAACTTTCAGATCCGAATTGATAATTATTTTCTTAATTATGCATGATATAAAAAAGGTTGATCAAAGCAGATTGAGACCAAAAATTGCGAAACATGATCAAACCGAGATGATCAAACAGATAATTTCCAAATTGAAAATTAAAACAAGGAAACAAGCGGGAACCATGTGATTTGAGCATATTTTTCATATCATGCATAATTAAAAAAATAACTTTCAGATCCGAATTGATAATTATTTTCTTAATTATGCATGATATAAAAAAGGTTGATCAAAGCAGATTGAGACCAAAAATTGCGAAACATGATCAAACCGAGATGATCAAACAGATAATTTCCAAATTGGAAAATTAAAACAAGGAAACAAGCGGGAACCATGTGATTTGAGCATATTTTTCATATCATGCATAATTAAAAAAATAACTTTCAGATCCGAATTGATAATTATTTTCTTAATTATGCATGATATAAAAAAGGTTGATCAAAGCAGATTGAGACCAAAAATTGCGAAACATGATCAAACCGAGATGATCAAACAGATAATTTCCAAATTGGAAAATTAAAACAAGGAAACAAGCGGGAACCATGTGATTTGAGCATATTTTTCATATCATGCATAATTAAAAAAATAACTTTCAGATCCGAATTGATAATTATTTTCTTAATTATGCATGATATAAAAAAGGTTGATCAAAGCAGATTGAGACCAAAAATTGCGAAACATGATCAAACCGAGATGATCAAACAGATAATTTCCAAATTGGAAAATTAAAACAAGGAAACAAGCGGGAACCATGTGATTTGAGCATATTTTTCATATCATGCATAATTAAAAAAATAACTTTCAGATCCGAATTGATAATTATTTTCTTAATTATGCATGATATAAAAAAGGTTGATCAAAGCAGATTGAGACCAAAAATTGCGAAACATGATCAAACCGAGATGATCAAACAGATAATTTCCAAATTGAAAATTAAAACAAGGAAACAAGCGGGAACCATGTGATTTGAGCATATTTTTCATATCATGCATAATTAAAAAAATAACTTTTCAGATCCGAATTGATAATTATTTTCTTAATTATGCATGATATAAAAAAGGTTGATCAAAGCAGATTGAGACCAAAAATTGCGAAACATGATCAAACCGAGATGATCAAACAGATAATTTCCAAATTGGAAAATTAAAACAAGGAAACAAGCGGGAACCATGTGATTTGAGCATATTTTTCATATCATGCATAATTAAAAAAATAACTTTCAGATCCGAATTGATAATTATTTTCTTAATTATGCATGATATAAAAAAGGTTGATCAAAGCAGATTGAGACCAAAAATTGCGAAACATGATCAAACCGAGATGATCAAACAGATAATTTCCAAATTGGAAAATTAAAACAAGGAAACAAGCGGGAACCATGTGATTTGAGCATATTTTTCATATCATGCATAATTAAAAAAATAACTTTCAGATCCGAATTGATAATTATTTTCTTAATTATGCATGATATAAAAAAGGTTGATCAAAGCAGATTGAGACCAAAAATTGCGAAACATGATCAAACCGAGATGATCAAACAGATAATTTCCAAATTGGAAAATTAAAACAAGGAAACAAGCGGGAACCATGTGATTTGAGCATATTTTTCATATCATGCATAATTAAAAAAATAACTTTTCAGATCCGAATTGATAATTATTTTCTTAATTATGCATGATATAAAAAAGGTTGATCAAAGCAGATTGAGACCAAAAATTGCGAAACATGATCAAACCGAGATGATCAAACAGATAATTTCCAAATTGAAAATTAAAACAAGGAAACAAGCGGGAACCATGTGATTTGAGCATATTTTTCATATCATGCATAATTAAAAAAATAACTTTCAGATCCGAATTGATAATTATTTTCTTAATTATGCATGATATAAAAAAGGTTGATCAAAGCAGATTGAGACCAAAAATTGCGAAACATGATCAAACCGAGATGATCAAACAGATAATTTCCAAATTGAAAATTAAAACAAGGAAACAAGCGGGAACCATGTGATTTGAGCATATTTTTCATATCATGCATAATTAAAAAAATAACTTTTCAGATCCGAATTGATAATTATTTTCTTAATTATGCATGATATAAAAAAGGTTGATCAAAGCAGATTGAGACCAAAAATTGCGAAACATGATCAAACCGAGATGATCAAACAGATAATTTCCAAATTGAAAATTAAAACAAGGAAACAAGCGGGAACCATGTGATTTGAGCATATTTTTCATATCATGCATAATTAAAAAAATAACTTTCAGATCCGAATTGATAATTATTTTCTTAATTATGCATGATATAAAAAAGGTTGATCAAAGCAGATTGAGACCAAAAATTGCGAAACATGATCAAACCGAGATGATCAAACAGATAATTTCCAAATTGAAAATTAAAACAAGGAAACAAGCGGGAACCATGTGATTTGAGCATATTTTTCATATCATGCATAATTAAAAAAATAACTTTCAGATCCGAATTGATAATTATTTTCTTAATTATGCATGATATAAAAAAGGTTGATCAAAGCAGATTGAGACCAAAAATTGCGAAACATGATCAAACCGAGATGATCAAACAGATAATTTCCAAATTGGAAAATTAAAACAAGGAAACAAGCGGGAACCATGTGATTTGAGCATATTTTTCATATCATGCATAATTAAAAAAATAACTTTCAGATCCGAATTGATAATTATTTTCTTAATTATGCATGATATAAAAAAGGTTGATCAAAGCAGATTGAGACCAAAAATTGCGAAACATGATCAAACCGAGATGATCAAACAGATAATTTCCAAATTGGAAAATTAAAACAAGGAAACAAGCGGGAACCATGTGATTTGAGCATATTTTTCATATCATGCATAATTAAAAAAATAACTTTCAGATCCGAATTGATAATTATTTTCTTAATTATGCATGATATAAAAAAGGTTGATCAAAGCAGATTGAGACCAAAAATTGCGAAACATGATCAAACCGAGATGATCAAACAGATAATTTCCAAATTGGAAAATTAAAACAAGGAAACAAGCGGGAACCATGTGATTTGAGCATATTTTTCATATCATGCATAATTAAAAAAATAACTTTCAGATCCGAATTGATAATTATTTTCTTAATTATGCATGATATAAAAAAGGTTGATCAAAGCAGATTGAGACCAAAAATTGCGAAACATGATCAAACCGAGATGATCAAACAGATAATTTCCAAATTGGAAAATTAAAACAAGGAAACAAGCGGGAACCATGTGATTTGAGCATATTTTTCATATCATGCATAATTAAAAAAATAACTTTCAGATCCGAATTGATAATTATTTTCTTAATTATGCATGATATAAAAAAGGTTGATCAAAGCAGATTGAGACCAAAAATTGCGAAACATGATCAAACCGAGATGATCAAACAGATAATTTCCAAATTGAAAATTAAAACAAGGAAACAAGCGGGAACCATGTGATTTGAGCATATTTTTCATATCATGCATAATTAAAAAAATAACTTTCAGATCCGAATTGATAATTATTTTCTTAATTATGCATGATATAAAAAAGGTTGATCAAAGCAGATTGAGACCAAAAATTGCGAAACATGATCAAACCGAGATGATCAAACAGATAATTTCCAAATTGAAAATTAAAACAAGGAAACAAGCGGGAACCATGTGATTTGAGCATATTTTTCATATCATGCATAATTAAAAAAATAACTTTCAGATCCGAATTGATAATTATTTTCTTAATTATGCATGATATAAAAAAGGTTGATCAAAGCAGATTGAGACCAAAAATTGCGAAACATGATCAAACCGAGATGATCAAACAGATAATTTCCAAATTGGAAAATTAAAACAAGGAAACAAGCGGGAACCATGTGATTTGAGCATATTTTTCATATCATGCATAATTAAAAAAATAACTTTCAGATCCGAATTGATAATTATTTTCTTAATTATGCATGATATAAAAAAGGTTGATCAAAGCAGATTGAGACCAAAAATTGCGAAACATGATCAAACCGAGATGATCAAACAGATAATTTCCAAATTGAAAATTAAAACAAGGAAACAAGCGGGAACCATGTGATTTGAGCATATTTTTCATATCATGCATAATTAAAAAAATAACTTTCAGATCCGAATTGATAATTATTTTCTTAATTATGCATGATATAAAAAAGGTTGATCAAAGCAGATTGAGACCAAAAATTGCGAAACATGATCAAACCGAGATGATCAAACAGATAATTTCCAAATTGGAAAATTAAAACAAGGAAACAAGCGGGAACCATGTGATTTGAGCATATTTTTCATATCATGCATAATTAAAAAAATAACTTTCAGATCCGAATTGATAATTATTTTCTTAATTATGCATGATATAAAAAAGGTTGATCAAAGCAGATTGAGACCAAAAATTGCGAAACATGATCAAACCGAGATGATCAAACAGATAATTTCCAAATTGGAAAATTAAAACAAGGAAACAAGCGGGAACCATGTGATTTGAGCATATTTTTCATATCATGCATAATTAAAAAAATAACTTTCAGATCCGAATTGATAATTATTTTCTTAATTATGCATGATATAAAAAAGGTTGATCAAAGCAGATTGAGACCAAAAATTGCGAAACATGATCAAACCGAGATGATCAAACAGATAATTTCCAAATTGGAAAATTAAAACAAGGAAACAAGCGGGAACCATGTGATTTGAGCATATTTTTCATATCATGCATAATTAAAAAAATAACTTTCAGATCCGAATTGATAATTATTTTCTTAATTATGCATGATATAAAAAAGGTTGATCAAAGCAGATTGAGACCAAAAATTGCGAAACATGATCAAACCGAGATGATCAAACAGATAATTTCCAAATTGGAAAATTAAAACAAGGAAACAAGCGGGAACCATGTGATTTGAGCATATTTTTCATATCATGCATAATTAAAAAAATAACTTTCAGATCCGAATTGATAATTATTTTCTTAATTATGCATGATATAAAAAAGGTTGATCAAAGCAGATTGAGACCAAAAATTGCGAAACATGATCAAACCGAGATGATCAAACAGATAATTTCCAAATTGGAAAATTAAAACAAGGAAACAAGCGGGAACCATGTGATTTGAGCATATTTTTCATATCATGCATAATTAAAAAAATAACTTTCAGATCCGAATTGATAATTATTTTCTTAATTATGCATGATATAAAAAAGGTTGATCAAAGCAGATTGAGACCAAAAATTGCGAAACATGATCAAACCGAGATGATCAAACAGATAATTTCCAAATTGGAAAATTAAAACAAGGAAACAAGCGGGAACCATGTGATTTGAGCATATTTTTCATATCATGCATAATTAAAAAAATAACTTTCAGATCCGAATTGATAATTATTTTCTTAATTATGCATGATATAAAAAAGGTTGATCAAAGCAGATTGAGACCAAAAATTGCGAAACATGATCAAACCGAGATGATCAAACAGATAATTTCCAAATTGGAAAATTAAAACAAGGAAACAAGCGGGAACCATGTGATTTGAGCATATTTTTCATATCATGCATAATTAAAAAAATAACTTTCAGATCCGAATTGATAATTATTTTCTTAATTATGCATGATATAAAAAAGGTTGATCAAAGCAGATTGAGACCAAAAATTGCGAAACATGATCAAACCGAGATGATCAAACAGATAATTTCCAAATTGGAAAATTAAAACAAGGAAACAAGCGGGAACCATGTGATTTGAGCATATTTTTCATATCATGCATAATTAAAAAAATAACTTTCAGATCCGAATTGATAATTATTTTCTTAATTATGCATGATATAAAAAAGGTTGATCAAAGCAGATTGAGACCAAAAATTGCGAAACATGATCAAACCGAGATGATCAAACAGATAATTTCCAAATTGAAAATTAAAACAAGGAAACAAGCGGGAACCATGTGATTTGAGCATATTTTTCATATCATGCATAATTAAAAAAATAACTTTCAGATCCGAATTGATAATTATTTTCTTAATTATGCATGATATAAAAAAGGTTGATCAAAGCAGATTGAGACCAAAAATTGCGAAACATGATCAAACCGAGATGATCAAACAGATAATTTCCAAATTGGAAAATTAAAACAAGGAAACAAGCGGGAACCATGTGATTTGAGCATATTTTTCATATCATGCATAATTAAAAAAATAACTTTCAGATCCGAATTGATAATTATTTTCTTAATTATGCATGATATAAAAAAGGTTGATCAAAGCAGATTGAGACCAAAAATTGCGAAACATGATCAAACCGAGATGATCAAACAGATAATTTCCAAATTGAAAATTAAAACAAGGAAACAAGCGGGAACCATGTGATTTGAGCATATTTTTCATATCATGCATAATTAAAAAAATAACTTTCAGATCCGAATTGATAATTATTTTCTTAATTATGCATGATATAAAAAAGGTTGATCAAAGCAGATTGAGACCAAAAATTGCGAAACATGATCAAACCGAGATGATCAAACAGATAATTTCCAAATTGGAAAATTAAAACAAGGAAACAAGCGGGAACCATGTGATTTGAGCATATTTTTCATATCATGCATAATTAAAAAAATAACTTTCAGATCCGAATTGATAATTATTTTCTTAATTATGCATGATATAAAAAAGGTTGATCAAAGCAGATTGAGACCAAAAATTGCGAAACATGATCAAACCGAGATGATCAAACAGATAATTTCCAAATTGAAAATTAAAACAAGGAAACAAGCGGGAACCATGTGATTTGAGCATATTTTTCATATCATGCATAATTAAAAAAATAACTTTCAGATCCGAATTGATAATTATTTTCTTAATTATGCATGATATAAAAAAGGTTGATCAAAGCAGATTGAGACCAAAAATTGCGAAACATGATCAAACCGAGATGATCAAACAGATAATTTCCAAATTGAAAATTAAAACAAGGAAACAAGCGGGAACCATGTGATTTGAGCATATTTTTCATATCATGCATAATTAAAAAAATAACTTTCAGATCCGAATTGATAATTATTTTCTTAATTATGCATGATATAAAAAAGGTTGATCAAAGCAGATTGAGACCAAAAATTGCGAAACATGATCAAACCGAGATGATCAAACAGATAATTTCCAAATTGAAAATTAAAACAAGGAAACAAGCGGGAACCATGTGATTTGAGCATATTTTTCATATCATGCATAATTAAAAAAATAACTTTCAGATCCGAATTGATAATTATTTTCTTAATTATGCATGATATAAAAAAGGTTGATCAAAGCAGATTGAGACCAAAAATTGCGAAACATGATCAAACCGAGATGATCAAACAGATAATTTCCAAATTGAAAATTAAAACAAGGAAACAAGCGGGAACCATGTGATTTGAGCATATTTTTCATATCATGCATAATTAAAAAAATAATTTTCAGATCCGAATTGATAATTATTTTCTTAATTATGCATGATATAAAAAAGGTTGATCAAAGCAGATTGAGACCAAAAATTGCGAAACATGATCAAACCGAGATGATCAAACAGATAATTTCCAAATTGAAAATTAAAACAAGGAAACAAGCGGGAACCATGTGATTTGAGCATATTTTTCATATCATGCATAATTAAAAAAATAACTTTCAGATCCGAATTGATAATTATTTTCTTAATTATGCATGATATAAAAAAGGTTGATCAAAGCAGATTGAGACCAAAAATTGCGAAACATGATCAAACCGAGATGATCAAACAGATAATTTCCAAATTGGAAAATTAAAACAAGGAAACAAGCGGGAACCATGTGATTTGAGCATATTTTTCATATCATGCATAATTAAAAAAATAACTTTCAGATCCGAATTGATAATTATTTTCTTAATTATGCATGATATAAAAAAGGTTGATCAAAGCAGATTGAGACCAAAAATTGCGAAACATGATCAAACCGAGATGATCAAACAGATAATTTCCAAATTGAAAATTAAAACAAGGAAACAAGCGGGAACCATGTGATTTGAGCATATTTTTCATATCATGCATAATTAAAAAAATAACTTTCAGATCCGAATTGATAATTATTTTCTTAATTATGCATGATATAAAAAAGGTTGATCAAAGCAGATTGAGACCAAAAATTGCGAAACATGATCAAACCGAGATGATCAAACAGATAATTTCCAAATTGGAAAATTAAAACAAGGAAACAAGCGGGAACCATGTGATTTGAGCATATTTTTCATATCATGCATAATTAAAAAAATAACTTTCAGATCCGAATTGATAATTATTTTCTTAATTATGCATGATATAAAAAAGGTTGATCAAAGCAGATTGAGACCAAAAATTGCGAAACATGATCAAACCGAGATGATCAAACAGATAATTTCCAAATTGAAAATTAAAACAAGGAAACAAGCGGGAACCATGTGATTTGAGCATATTTTTCATATCATGCATAATTAAAAAAATAACTTTTCAGATCCGAATTGATAATTATTTTCTTAATTATGCATGATATAAAAAAGGTTGATCAAAGCAGATTGAGACCAAAAATTGCGAAACATGATCAAACCGAGATGATCAAACAGATAATTTCCAAATTGAAAATTAAAACAAGGAAACAAGCGGGAACCATGTGATTTGAGCATATTTTTCATATCATGCATAATTAAAAAAATAACTTTCAGATCCGAATTGATAATTATTTTCTTAATTATGCATGATATAAAAAAGGTTGATCAAAGCAGATTGAGACCAAAAATTGCGAAACATGATCAAACCGAGATGATCAAACAGATAATTTCCAAATTGGAAAATTAAAACAAGGAAACAAGCGGGAACCATGTGATTTGAGCATATTTTTCATATCATGCATAATTAAAAAAATAACTTTCAGATCCGAATTGATAATTATTTTCTTAATTATGCATGATATAAAAAAGGTTGATCAAAGCAGATTGAGACCAAAAATTGCGAAACATGATCAAACCGAGATGATCAAACAGATAATTTCCAAATTGAAAATTAAAACAAGGAAACAAGCGGGAACCATGTGATTTGAGCATATTTTTCATATCATGCATAATTAAAAAAATAACTTTCAGATCCGAATTGATAATTATTTTCTTAATTATGCATGATATAAAAAAGGTTGATCAAAGCAGATTGAGACCAAAAATTGCGAAACATGATCAAACCGAGATGATCAAACAGATAATTTCCAAATTGGAAAATTAAAACAAGGAAACAAGCGGGAACCATGTGATTTGAGCATATTTTTCATATCATGCATAATTAAAAAAATAACTTTCAGATCCGAATTGATAATTATTTTCTTAATTATGCATGATATAAAAAAGGTTGATCAAAGCAGATTGAGACCAAAAATTGCGAAACATGATCAAACCGAGATGATCAAACAGATAATTTCCAAATTTGAAAATTAAAACAAGGAAACAAGCGGGAACCATGTGATTTGAGCATATTTTTCATATCATGCATAATTAAAAAAATAACTTTCAGATCCGAATTGATAATTATTTTCTTAATTATGCATGATATAAAAAAGGTTGATCAAAGCAGATTGAGACCAAAAATTGCGAAACATGATCAAACCGAGATGATCAAACAGATAATTTCCAAATTGGAAAATTAAAACAAGGAAACAAGCGGGAACCATGTGATTTGAGCATATTTTTCATATCATGCATAATTAAAAAAATAACTTTCAGATCCGAATTGATAATTATTTTCTTAATTATGCATGATATAAAAAAGGTTGATCAAAGCAGATTGAGACCAAAAATTGCGAAACATGATCAAACCGAGATGATCAAACAGATAATTTCCAAATTGAAAATTAAAACAAGGAAACAAGCGGGAACCATGTGATTTGAGCATATTTTTCATATCATGCATAATTAAAAAAATAACTTTCAGATCCGAATTGATAATTATTTTCTTAATTATGCATGATATAAAAAAGGTTGATCAAAGCAGATTGAGACCAAAAATTGCGAAACATGATCAAACCGAGATGATCAAACAGATAATTTCCAAATTGGAAAATTAAAACAAGGAAACAAGCGGGAACCATGTGATTTGAGCATATTTTTCATATCATGCATAATTAAAAAAATAACTTTCAGATCCGAATTGATAATTATTTTCTTAATTATGCATGATATAAAAAAGGTTGATCAAAGCAGATTGAGACCAAAAATTGCGAAACATGATCAAACCGAGATGATCAAACAGATAATTTCCAAATTGAAAATTAAAACAAGGAAACAAGCGGGAACCATGTGATTTGAGCATATTTTTCATATCATGCATAATTAAAAAAATAACTTTCAGATCCGAATTGATAATTATTTTCTTAATTATGCATGATATAAAAAAGGTTGATCAAAGCAGATTGAGACCAAAAATTGCGAAACATGATCAAACCGAGATGATCAAACAGATAATTTCCAAATTGAAAATTAAAACAAGGAAACAAGCGGGAACCATGTGATTTGAGCATATTTTTCATATCATGCATAATTAAAAAAATAACTTTCAGATCCGAATTGATAATTATTTTCTTAATTATGCATGATATAAAAAAGGTTGATCAAAGCAGATTGAGACCAAAAATTGCGAAACATGATCAAACCGAGATGATCAAACAGATAATTTCCAAATTGGAAAATTAAAACAAGGAAACAAGCGGGAACCATGTGATTTGAGCATATTTTTCATATCATGCATAATTAAAAAAATAACTTTCAGATCCGAATTGATAATTATTTTCTTAATTATGCATGATATAAAAAAGGTTGATCAAAGCAGATTGAGACCAAAAATTGCGAAACATGATCAAACCGAGATGATCAAACAGATAATTTCCAAATTGGAAAATTAAAACAAGGAAACAAGCGGGAACCATGTGATTTGAGCATATTTTTCATATCATGCATAATTAAAAAAATAACTTTTCAGATCCGAATTGATAATTATTTTCTTAATTATGCATGATATAAAAAAGGTTGATCAAAGCAGATTGAGACCAAAAATTGCGAAACATGATCAAACCGAGATGATCAAACAGATAATTTCCAAATTGGAAAATTAAAACAAGGAAACAAGCGGGAACCATGTGATTTGAGCATATTTTTCATATCATGCATAATTAAAAAAATAACTTTTCAGATCCGAATTGATAATTATTTTCTTAATTATGCATGATATAAAAAAGGTTGATCAAAGCAGATTGAGACCAAAAATTGCGAAACATGATCAAACCGAGATGATCAAACAGATAATTTCCAAATTGAAAATTAAAACAAGGAAACAAGCGGGAACCATGTGATTTGAGCATATTTTCATATCATGCATAATTAAAAAAATAACTTTCAGATCCGAATTGATAATTATTTTCTTAATTATGCATGATATAAAAAAGGTTGATCAAAGCAGATTGAGACCAAAAATTGCGAAACATGATCAAACCGAGATGATCAAACAGATAATTTCCAAATTGGAAAATTAAAACAAGGAAACAAGCGGGAACCATGTGATTTGAGCATATTTTTCATATCATGCATAATTAAAAAAATAACTTTCAGATCCGAATTGATAATTATTTTCTTAATTATGCATGATATAAAAAAGGTTGATCAAAGCAGATTGAGACCAAAAATTGCGAAACATGATCAAACCGAGATGATCAAACAGATAATTTCCAAATTGGAAAATTAAAACAAGGAAACAAGCGGGAACCATGTGATTTGAGCATATTTTTCATATCATGCATAATTAAAAAAATAACTTTCAGATCCGAATTGATAATTATTTTCTTAATTATGCATGATATAAAAAGGTTGATCAAAGCAGATTGAGACCAAAAATTGCGAAACATGATCAAACCGAGATGATCAAACAGATAATTTCCAAATTGAAAATTAAAACAAGGAAACAAGCGGGAACCATGTGATTTGAGCATATTTTTCATATCATGCATAATTAAAAAAATAACTTTCAGATCCGAATTGATAATTATTTTCTTAATTATGCATGATATAAAAAAGGTTGATCAAAGCAGATTGAGACCAAAAATTGCGAAACATGATCAAACCGAGATGATCAAACAGATAATTTCCAAATTGGAAAATTAAAACAAGGAAACAAGCGGGAACCATGTGATTTGAGCATATTTTTCATATCATGCATAATTAAAAAAATAACTTTCAGATCCGAATTGATAATTATTTTCTTAATTATGCATGATATAAAAAAGGTTGATCAAAGCAGATTGAGACCAAAAATTGCGAAACATGATCAAACCGAGATGATCAAACAGATAATTTCCAAATTGGAAAAATTAAAACAAGGAAACAAGCGGGAACCATGTGATTTGAGCATATTTTTCATATCATGCATAATTAAAAAATAACTTTCAGATCCGAATTGATAATTATTTTCTTAATTATGCATGATATAAAAAGGTTGATCAAAGCAGATTGAGACCAAAAATTGCGAAACATGATCAAACCGAGATGATCAAACAGATAATTTCCAAATTGAAAATTAAAACAAGGAAACAAGCGGGAACCATGTGATTTGAGCATATTTTTCATATCATGCATAATTAAAAAAATAACTTTCAGATCCGAATTGATAATTATTTTCTTAATTATGCATGATATAAAAAGGTTGATCAAAGCAGATTGAGACCAAAAATTGCGAAACATGATCAAACCGAGATGATCAAACAGATAATTTCCAAATTGGAAAATTAAAACAAGGAAACAAGCGGGAACCATGTGATTTGAGCATATTTTTCATATCATGCATAATTAAAAAAATAACTTTCAGATCCGAATTGATAATTATTTTCTTAATTATGCATGATATAAAAAAGGTTGATCAAAGCAGATTGAGACCAAAAATTGCGAAACATGATCAAACCGAGATGATCAAACAGATAATTTCCAAATTGGAAAATTAAAACAAGGAAACAAGCGGGAACCATGTGATTTGAGCATATTTTTCATATCATGCATAATTAAAAAAATAACTTTCAGATCCGAATTGATAATTATTTTCTTAATTATGCATGATATAAAAAGGTTGATCAAAGCAGATTGAGACCAAAAATTGCGAAACATGATCAAACCGAGATGATCAAACAGATAATTTCCAAATTGGAAAATTAAAACAAGGAAACAAGCGGGAACCATGTGATTTGAGCATATTTTTCATATCATGCATAATTAAAAAAATAACTTTCAGATCCGAATTGATAATTATTTTCTTAATTATGCATGATATAAAAAAGGTTGATCAAAGCAGATTGAGACCAAAAATTGCGAAACATGATCAAACCGAGATGATCAAACAGATAATTTCCAAATTGAAAATTAAAACAAGGAAACAAGCGGGAACCATGTGATTTGAGCATATTTTTCATATCATGCATAATTAAAAAAATAACTTTTCAGATCCGAATTGATAATTATTTTCTTAATTATGCATGATATAAAAAAGGTTGATCAAAGCAGATTGAGACCAAAAATTGCGAAACATGATCAAACCGAGATGATCAAACAGATAATTTCCAAATTGGAAAATTAAAACAAGGAAACAAGCGGGAACCATGTGATTTGAGCATATTTTTCATATCATGCATAATTAAAAAAATAACTTTCAGATCCGAATTGATAATTATTTTCTTAATTATGCATGATATAAAAAAGGTTGATCAAAGCAGATTGAGACCAAAAATTGCGAAACATGATCAAACCGAGATGATCAAACAGATAATTTCCAAATTGAAAATTAAAACAAGGAAACAAGCGGGAACCATGTGATTTGAGCATATTTTTCATATCATGCATAATTAAAAAAATAACTTTCAGATCCGAATTGATAATTATTTTCTTAATTATGCATGATATAAAAAAGGTTGATCAAAGCAGATTGAGACCAAAAATTGCGAAACATGATCAAACCGAGATGATCAAACAGATAATTTCCAAATTGAAAAATTAAAACAAGGAAACAAGCGGGAACCATGTGATTTGAGCATATTTTTCATATCATGCATAATTAAAAAATAACTTTCAGATCCGAATTGATAATTATTTTCTTAATTATGCATGATATAAAAAAGGTTGATCAAAGCAGATTGAGACCAAAAATTGCGAAACATGATCAAACCGAGATGATCAAACAGATAATTTCCAAATTGAAAATTAAAACAAGGAAACAAGCGGGAACCATGTGATTTGAGCATATTTTTCATATCATGCATAATTAAAAAAATAACTTTTCAGATCCGAATTGATAATTATTTTCTTAATTATGCATGATATAAAAAAGGTTGATCAAAGCAGATTGAGACCAAAAATTGCGAAACATGATCAAACCGAGATGATCAAACAGATAATTTTCCAAATTGGAAAATTAAAACAAGGAAACAAGCGGGAACCATGTGATTTGAGCATATTTTTCATATCATGCATAATTAAAAAAATAACTTTCAGATCCGAATTGATAATTATTTTCTTAATTATGCATGATATAAAAAAGGTTGATCAAAGCAGATTGAGACCAAAAATTGCGAAACATGATCAAACCGAGATGATCAAACAGATAATTTCCAAATTGAAAATTAAAACAAGGAAACAAGCGGGAACCATGTGATTTGAGCATATTTTTCATATCATGCATAATTAAAAAAATAACTTTCAGATCCGAATTGATAATTATTTCTTAATTATGCATGATATAAAAAAGGTTGATCAAAGCAGATTGAGACCAAAATTGCGAAACATGATCAAACCGAGATGATCAAACAGATAATTTCCAAATTGAAAATTAAAACAAGGAAACAAGCGGGAACCATGTGATTTGAGCATATTTTTCATATCATGCATAATTAAAAAAATAACTTTCAGATCCGAATTGATAATTATTTTCTTAATTATGCATGATATAAAAAAGGTTGATCAAAGCAGATTGAGACCAAAAATTGCGAAACATGATCAAACCGAGATGATCAAACAGATAATTTCCAAATTGAAAATTAAAACAAGGAAACAAGCGGGAACCATGTGATTTGAGCATATTTTTCATATCATGCATAATTAAAAAAATAACTTTCAGATCCGAATTGATAATTATTTTCTTAATTATGCATGATATAAAAAAGGTTGATCAAAGCAGATTGAGACCAAAAATTGCGAAACATGATCAAACCGAGATGATCAAACAGATAATTTCCAAATTGGAAAATTAAAACAAGGAAACAAGCGGGAACCATGTGATTTGAGCATATTTTTCATATCATGCATAATTAAAAAAATAACTTTCAGATCCGAATTGATAATTATTTTCTTAATTATGCATGATATAAAAAAGGTTGATCAAAGCAGATTGAGACCAAAAATTGCGAAACATGATCAAACCGAGATGATCAAACAGATAATTTCCAAATTGAAAATTAAAACAAGGAAACAAGCGGGAACCATGTGATTTGAGCATATTTTTCATATCATGCATAATTAAAAAAATAACTTTCAGATCCGAATTGATAATTATTTTCTTAATTATGCATGATATAAAAAAGGTTGATCAAAGCAGATTGAGACCAAAAATTGCGAAACATGATCAAACCGAGATGATCAAACAGATAATTTCCAAATTGGAAAATTAAAACAAGGAAACAAGCGGAACCATGTGATTTGAGCATATTTTTCATATCATGCATAATTAAAAAAATAACTTTCAGATCCGAATTGATAATTATTTTCTTAATTATGCATGATATAAAAAAGGTTGATCAAAGCAGATTGAGACCAAAAATTGCGAAACATGATCAAACCGAGATGATCAAACAGATAATTTCCAAATTGAAAATTAAAACAAGGAAACAAGCGGGAACCATGTGATTTGAGCATATTTTTCATATCATGCATAATTAAAAAAATAACTTTCAGATCCGAATTGATAATTATTTTCTTAATTATGCATGATATAAAAAAGGTTGATCAAAGCAGATTGAGACCAAAAATTGCGAAACATGATCAAACCGAGATGATCAAACAGATAATTTCCAAATTGGAAAATTAAAACAAGGAAACAAGCGGGAACCATGTGATTTGAGCATATTTTTCATATCATGCATAATTAAAAAAATAACTTTCAGATCCGAATTGATAATTATTTTCTTAATTATGCATGATATAAAAAAGGTTGATCAAAGCAGATTGAGACCAAAAATTGCGAAACATGATCAAACCGAGATGATCAAACAGATAATTTCCAAATTGAAAATTAAAACAAGGAAACAAGCGGGAACCATGTGATTTGAGCATATTTTTCATATCATGCATAATTAAAAAAATAACTTTCAGATCCGAATTGATAATTATTTTCTTAATTATGCATGATATAAAAAAGGTTGATCAAAGC